>NC_083570.1:49442877-49482877 GCF_027579695.1 Neoarius graeffei
TATTAGATGTTCTAAGCATAATTTTGAGATAAATCTTGAAAAAGCAGGGTAATATGTTTTAATCTTTATTAAAAGAACTACTACTACTACTACTACTACTAGAGCTACTAAAAGAACAATTCACAGTCATTATATTAATACAGGAAATTGTTATCCTCCAGCTAAATTATTCTTGGTTTGTTAACCAAAATTCTTACCTTTCCTGTGTTGTAAAATGTAAGATGCTGCTAATATAAGATGCTGCAAAAGGGGGGGGGGGGGGGGGGGGAATGTATGCATGTATGCAGTCACGTACCCATGCACACCAAAAAGGTACAATTATCTCGAAAATTAGTGCAACATTTGCAGAGAGAGAGAGAAAGAGAGGGGTGGAAATTTTAAAAAGGTCTCAGTGCACAAGTTTGATACAAAAAATAACAGTCTTTTTTATTATATTGTATCTTTTAGGGAAAATAGGTATATTTGTACAGAAGTACAACAAACAGAAGCTACACACCAGCAATGCCGGAAACCTAATCTGTAGCTGTGTAGTCAAACAAACATGCTTTTCTCTTTAATTTGGTCAGCTGCACCTGCAGAGCTGTAAACCCAATTACTCAGTCTTGTTTAGAAATCAGTCTCTTAAATGCCTCTTTTATTATTATTTTGGATGCTTAATTCAAAAATTATCATTTCAAAACAAGACTAAGCAATAAAAAGCTCAATAAAATATAATTTGAAACCCAGGGGAATAGAACAAACACCAGTGAACTACGAAGACTCCAATGTGAAGACAGACTACAAAAACAAAAAGCATGGGTGTGTAGGCTACTGTAGGTAAAAGATAACAATCGAAAAAGAGAAAGTGTGTGTGTGTGTGTGTGTGTGTGTGTGTGTGTGTGTGTGTGTGTGTAAACTGAGGGTTTTTCCATGCATGTGGTTATGCATGTTGTGCAGCACTAATGGAATTATATGTGACCACACGTTTTCTTAGGTGAAAGTGGAGCACAACAGAAAAACATGGTGTGGAGTTTAAAGTTCCCACACATAGTGCATGGTCAGAAATAGTAAATATAATAATCATTTTGATGATGAATGAGGTCCAAAGCACTGTAACATTTAAGGAAAAAAAAAAACATTATGCATTTTGGGGGGCGGCACGGTGGTGTAGTGGTTAGCGCTGTCGCCTCACAGCAAGAAGGTCCTGGGTTCGAGCCCCGGGGCCGGCGAGGGCCTTTCTGTGTGGAGTTTGCATGTTCTCCCCGTGTCCGCGTGGGTTTCCTCCGGGTGCTCCGGTTTCCCTCACAGTCCAAAGACATGCAGGTTAGGTTAACTGGTGACTCTAAATTGACCGTAGGTGTGAATGTGAGTGTGAATGGTTGTCTGTGTCTATGTGTCAGCCCTGTGATGACCTGGCGACTTGTCCAGGGTGTACCCCGCCTTTCGCCCGTAGTCAGCTGGGATAGGCTCCAGCTTGCCTGCGACCCTGTAGAAGGATAAAGCGGCTAGAGGAGATGATATATATATATATATAATAACACACACACACACAACTTGCATCATCTTTAAATAAAACAAAATAAAATATTATATATATATATATATATATATATATATATATATATATATATATATAATATTTTATTTTGTTTTATTTAAAGATGATGCAAGTTGTGTGTGTGTGTGTGTGTGTGTGTGTAAACTGAGGGTTTTTCCATGCATGTGGTTATGCATGTTGTGCAGCACTAATGGAATTATATGTGACCACACGTTTTCTTAGGTGAAAGTGGAGCACAACAGAAAAACATGGTGTGGAGTTTAAAGTTCCCACACATAGTGCATGGTCAGAAATAGTAAATATAATAATCATTTTGATGATGAATGAGGTCCAAAGCACTGTAACATTTATGGAAAAAAAAACATTATGCATTTTGGGAAAATAACAAACTTCAAACTATGCACAATAATCATAAATGACACTGCCCAGATGTACACAGATTGAAACCCTATGATCACACTGGGGAGTGACAAATTCCTTGTGTCACTTGTACTTTATCTCTTGTGACATGTAGCAGTTTTTGTTTCCACAATATGTTTATTGTCAATTTCTTATTTTCTCCCCACGAGACATATACAGTAACACTAACAAAACATTTTAACCAAAGATACATACATTATATCCAGTACAGATATATACACTCACACCTACACACACACACACACACACACACACACACACACACACAACTTGCATCATCTTTAAATAAAACAAAATAAAATATTATATATATATATATATATATATATATATATATATATATATATATATATATATATATATATATATAAAATACTGATTTAAAATTGTTAACTTTATATCCAGAGAACTCTCCAAAATGTTCAGTTAATCTTATCAGATTGGTAATAATATTTTTTAGTTTTGTCAGGAAAAATATGATATTATCACAATATAAAGAAATACGATGATCTATCTCCAGGCTGGACAAACTGATCAGGTGGGCCGGCTCTATGGTCGGCATGAAGCTGAAGCTGGACTCTCTGGTGACGGTGGCAGAGAATAGGTCTATGGACAAACTACTGAACATCATGGATGATGCCAGTCACCCTCTGCACACCGTCATCAGCAACCAGAGGAGCCTGTTCAGTGACAGAATGCTCCTTCCCAAATGCAGGACGAACAGACTCAAAAACTCCTTTGTCCCTCACGCCATCAGACTGTACAACTCCTCTCTGGGGGGGGGGGGGGGGGGGGGGGGGTAACAGGAGGACAGAGGATGGGAAGGGGCAGTAGCCTAGCCTAGCCTGACAAAAAGCAATACTGGACAATGTGTAATATAATGTGCAATATAATGTGCAATACCTCTTCTGCTGGACTTTTTCATATCTTTTTTTTCTTCTTCTTCATATCTTATTTTTTATATTTGTATTTGTAAATAATTTAATTTATCGAGAAGTTTTCTCTATTTTCTATTCTCTGTTTATCCTGTAATGATGCTGCTGGAATATTAATTTCCCTGAGGGAACCCTCCCAAAGGGATCAATAAAGTTCTATCTAATCTAATCTAATCTAATCTAATCTAATCTAATCTAATCTAATCTAATCTAATCTAATCTAATCTAATCTAACCAATTGTAATGCCTGATATTCCAGCATGCGCCCTTACTGCCATGGCTAGAGGTTCAACTGCTAACAGGAATAGCAGTGAAGACAAAGGGCAACCTTGTTGGGCAGATCTCTGTAAACTAAAGGGTTTTGAAATGTTATAGACCCCTTCATATGTTTGTAAACAAACCGACCGTTGCCAGGATGCGCACGCAGCCTGGACCCAGAAACAATGGCGCTGCCCATAGACGGCATTATGAGCTGTCAGATTATGCCAAACAATTGTCATTACAAGATCGAGAATGCTACATAAATAAGTTAACTCTAACAAGTGGACATCGCCTACCGGATCCGTATTTAATTAAAGAGTGGACGGACTATATTAGTAAGTTCCCTGGTATACAATGGCCAGATATATACTCGTACCTTATTGACAAGACTTCAGTGTACACCCACGAAAAACTTCGTGCCTACAAGTCTTTAGACGCATATGATTATGTTATGTGCGGGCATGTACAACTTGATTAACAATGGGACATTCATATTCATTTTGTTTTAATCAAATTATGCCAGTGATGTGACGGCAATGTGGCTTTAGCTACAACAGCAAATACCAACACTAAACAGCAATTTGCAGGAGGTAATGGCATGAAAGGAATGATAGTGTAAAGAGTGCAGCTAAGAGAAATCAGAGCTGCGTAAAAAGCGAGAGGCAGAGAGCAGAAATGAAACTGAACGGGGCGGGAGCTAGGTTAGAGCAGTCAACGTAAGTTGGCATTTAGAGTGAGGGCACACAATTTTACCTTTCCATCCTTGCTTTAAAATTGTGATTTTCGGCATACACAAATAATGATGGCACAAAATCTGGACTGCTTGAGTCAAGCGAGACCTCTCCTGCAAACAAAACTGCATGCAAAGCTAAGTTAACATGCTAACAATATTCATTACATTGTGTAACTATGACCCAGCTAATCAGACAAACGTTACCAAAGTATTTTGCTACATCAGTAAACAAAGACTAGAAAGAATAAAAAAGAAAGATTTAATAAATAGCCTGATCTTACCTGTGATGAAGTGGGTGCTGCAAACCCGCACATTTTTGATAGTGCTTTCATCCCAGTCTACACGTTTGATGGCTTGTAGACGTCGGCGATTTTTTTTGGATTGGGTGAGATCCTGCTGGAATTCTGAACATTTTAACCCCATCGCTGCTATGATTCTGACACCCGACAACACAACAACTAGGTATTTCTGAATATTTTTTGGGTCCAGGCTGCGCGCACAATTTCCGCTTACGTATGAATGACGTTTACTGTGAAGGGGTCTATTATTAGTTAGGATCTCAATGGTTGGGTTGGTGTATACAACCCCGATTCCAAAAAAGTTGGGACAAAGTACAAATTGTAGATTAAAAACGGAATGCAATGATGTGGAAGTTTAAAAATTCCATATTTTATTCAGAATAGAACATACAGTGGTGCTTGAAAGTTTGTGAACCCTTTAGAATTTTCTATATTTCTGCATAAATATGACCTAAAACATCATCAGATTTTCACACAAGTCCTAAAAGTAGATAAAGAGAACCCAGTTAAACAAATGAGACAAAAATATTATACTTGCTCATTTATTTATTGAGGAAAATGATCCAATATTACATATCTGTGAGTGGCAAAAGTATGTGAACCTTTGCTTTCAGTATCTGGTGTGACCCCCTTGTGCAGCAATAACTGCAACTAAACATTTCTGGTAACTGTTGATCAGTCTTGCACACCGGCTTGGAGGAATTTTAGCCCGTTCCTCCATACAGAACAGCTTCAACTCTGGGATGTTGGTGGTTTTCCTCACATGAACTGCTCGCTTCAGGTCCTTCCACAACATTTCCATTGGATTAAGGTCAGGACTTTGACTTGGCCATTCCAAAACATTAACTTTATTCTTCTTTAACCATTCTTTGGTAGAACGACTTGTGTGCTTAGGGTCGTTGTCTTGCTGCATGACCCACCTTCTCTTGAGATTCAGTTCATGGACAGATGTCCTGATATTTTCCTTTAGAATTCACTGGTATAATTCAGAATTCATTGTTCCATCAATGATGACAAGCCATCCTGGCCCAGATGCAGCAAAACAGGCCCAAACCATGATACTACCACCACCATGTTTCACAGATGGGATAAGGTTCTTATGCTGGAATGCAGTGTTTTCCTTTCTCCAAACATCTCACCTCTCATTTAAACCAAAAGTTCTATTTTGGTCGCATCTGTCCACAAAACATTTTTTTCCAATAGCCTTCTGGCTTGTCCACGTGATCTTTAGCAAACTGCAGATGAGCAGCAATGTTCTTTTTGGAGAGCAGTGGCTTTCTCCTTGCAACCCTGCCATGCACACCACTGTTGTTCAGTGTTCTCCTGATGGTGGATTCATGAACGTGAACATTAGCCAATGTGAGAGAGACCTTCAGTTGCTTAGAAGTTACCCTGGGGTCCTTTGTGACCTTGCTGACTATTACACGTCTTGCTCTTGGAGTGATCTTTGTCGGTCAACCACTCCTGGGGAGGGTAACAATGGTCTTGAATTTCCTCCATTTGTACACAATCTGTCTGACTGTGGATTGGTGGAGTCCAAACTCTTTAGAGATGGTTTTGTAACCTTTTCCAGCCTGATGAGCATCAACAACGCTTTTTCTGAGGTCCTCAGAAATCTCCTTTGTTCGTGCCATGATACACTTCCACAAACATGTGTTGTGAAGATCAGACTTTGATAGATCCCTGTTCTTTAAATAAAACAGGGTGCCCACTCACACCTGATTGTCATCCCATTGATTGAAAACACCTGACTCTAATTTCACCTTCAAATTAACTGCTAATCCTAGAGGTTCACATACTTTTGCCACTCACAGATATGTAATATTGGATCATTTTCCTTGATAAATAAATGAGCAAGTATAATATTTTTGTCTCATTTGTTTAACTGGGTTCTCTTTATCTACTTTTAGGACTTGTGTGAAAATCTGATGATGTTTTAGGTCATATTTATGCAGAAATATTGAAAATTCTAAAGGGTTCACAAACTTTCAAGCACCACTGTAGATGACATATCAAATGTTTAAACTGAGAAAATGTATCATTTAAAGAGAAAAATTAGGTGATTTTAAATTTCATGACAACACGTCTCAAAAAAGTTGGGACAAGGCCATGTTTACCACTGTGAGACATCCCCTTTTCTCTTTACAACAGTCTGTAAACATCTGGGGACTGAGGAGACAAGTTGCTCAAGTTTAGGGATAGGAATGGTAACCCATTCTTGTCTAATGTAGGATTCTAGTTGCTCAACTGTCTTAGGTCTTTTTTGTCATATCTTCCGTTTTGTGATGCGCCAAATGTTTTCTATGGGTGAAAGATCTGGACTGCAGGCTGGCCAGTTCAGTACCTGGACCCTTCTTCTACGCAGCCATGATGCTGTAATTGATGCAGTATGTGGTTTGGCATTGTCATGTTGGAAAATGCAAGGTCTTCCCTGAAAGAGACATCGTCTGGATGGGAGCATATGTTGCTCTACAACCTGGATATACCTTTCAGCATTGATGGTGTCTTTCCAGATGTGTAAGCTGCCCATGCCACACGCACTAATGCAACCCCATACCATCAGAGACTCAGGTTTCTGAACTGAGTGCTGATAACAACTTGGGTCGTCCTTCTCCTCTTTAGTCCGAATGACACGGCGTCCCTGATTTCCATAAAGAACTTCAAATTTTGATTCGTCTGATCACAGAACAGTTTTCCACTTTGCCACAGTCCATTTTAAATGAGCCTTGGCCCAGAGAAGATGTCTGCACTTCTGGATCATGTTTAGATACGGCTTCTTCTTTGAACTATAGAGTTTTAACTGGCAACAGTGGATGGCACGGTGAATTGTGTTCACAGATAATGTTCTCTGGAAATATTCCTGAGCCCATTTTGTGATTTCCAATACAGAAGCATGCCTGTATGTGATGCAGTGCCGTCTAAGGGCCCGAAGATCACGGGCACCCAGTATGGTTTTCCGGCCTTGACCCTTACGCACAGAGATTGTTCCAGATTCTCTGAATCTTTTGATGATATTATGCACTGTAGATGATATGTTCAAACTCTTTGCAATTTTACACTGTCGGACTCCTTTCTGATATTGCTCCACTATTTGTCGGTGCAGAATTAGAGGGATTGGTGATTCTCTTCCCATCTTTACTTCTGAGAGCCGCTGCCACTTCAAGATGCTCTTTTTATACCCAGTCATGTTAATGACCTATTGCCAATTGACCTAATGAGTTGCAATTTGGTCCTCCAGCTGTTCCTTTTTTGTACCTTTAACTTTTCCAGCCTCTTATTGCCCCTGTCCCAACTTTTTTGAGATGTGTTGCTGTCATGAAATTTCAAATGAGCCAGTATTTGGCATGAAATTTCAAAATGTCTCACTTTTGACATTTGATATGTTGTCTATGTTCTATTGTGAATACAATATCAGTTTTTGAGATTTGTAAATTATTGCATTCCGTTTTTATTTACAATTTGTACTTTGTCCCAACTTTTTTGGAATCGGGGTTGTAATAACTGGATCCATTTGAGAAAAGTCTGACCTAACCCAAATCTTGGGAGTACAGAAAAAAGATATCCCCATTCTGTTCTATTGAATGCTTGACTTGCATCTACTGATAACAGTGCTGTGTCCTTTGCATTCCGCTTCTCATGGAGTATATTCAGTACTTCTCCTGATATTGTGATAACCTTATACAAACCCTTGTTGATCATCAATAATCAGCTGAGGGAGATATCTAATCTTCTAGAAAGTGCTTTACAGAGTATTTTTGTGTCACATCCCATTTTAAATGTTTTGTAAAGTTCTATTGGTAACCCATCTGGTCCAGGTTCTTTACCACTATTAATATCTCCAGTAGCTTCACAAAGTTCTTCTGTTGTCAATGGGTTATCTAATGTTATTCTTTCATAATCTGTTAAAGTCTGAAATTGCAACCAATCGAGAAATATATTCTGAGTTTGCCTATTTTCTGTATATTTTGATTTGTTTTAGCAATTCATAAAAAACTTTGAAACTATTATTTATCTCTAATGGGTCCATAGTTATGTTGCCAGATATTGATGCTATAGCATTAATTGTTCTTTCAGTTTGCATTTTCTTTACCCTCCATGACATGTACAGTAGCAGTTGATGTTAATGTCGCTTATGGGTGTGTACTGTCCAGGATTTTAAAAATTATTTTAATGAGAAATGCTAGTAGCCGATCGAATCCCTATAATGCTGGAGCCATCCACGGCTGGGACTGAAACAAATTTGGCCATGCCCTCTGGGTGGTAGGGGTGTAATTCTCTCATCTCAGTCACTCACAGCTACAGTAACCAATCATGAGCTTATGTAGAAAAGGGTAAATAGCACTTTCCTCTGACTGTGTTATGCTGCCATGTAACATAGCAGGAGCAGCATTTCCAAAAAGATGGGACTGGGTGGCTTCACGTGTTTCGGAGGAAGAATGTGTTCACCTCCACCCTCCCTGGTTGGTAGCTGTTTGATAGGAGAGAGCTGATTGTGAGGTAGTAATTGGCAGGTGACCAAATTAGGGAGAAAAATGTGTTTATTTGATTTACATGTTACATGCTAGGTTATCAAATCAAGGAAATGGTACACTCACCAGAGACACCAAGATTGCATAAAAGTACATCTTAGCAAGTGGAAATACCTTGAATTTAGTCAAAGTTAGCTAATATTTCCTATTATAAGATTACAACAAAACAAATATAAGGTTATTAAACCTACAGCATTTATTTATTTAACTAATTTAAAGCTTGAAAATAGTCTTGTTCAATTTTGGTAATTGCAACCAGTAGTTTCAAGAAATGAGCAAAATTATCTCCCAATAGAATAAGAAAAGTTAAAGCCTGAAATTAGTCATTTTAATAATCTTGTATGTAATTGGGTCACAGAAATCTTATCAGAGAAAATACTAAATGCATTTCAAGATATTATCTCATCTCATTATCTCTAGCCACTTTATCCTTCTACAGGGTCGCAGGCAAGCTGGAGCCTATCCCAGCTGACTATGGGCGAAAGGCGGGGTACACCCTGGACAAGTCGCCAGGTCATCACAGGGCTGACACATAGACACAGACAACCATTCACACTCACATCTACGGTCAATTTAGAGTCACCAGTTAACCTAACCTGCATGTCTTTGGACTGTGGGGGAAACCGGAGCACCCGGAGGAAACCCACGCGGACACGGGGAGAACATGCAAACTCCGCACAGAAAGGCCCTCGCCGGCCCCAGGGCTCGAACCCAGGACCTTCTTGCTGTGAGGCGACAGCGCTAACCACTACACCACCATGCCGCCCTTCAAGATATTATATTTATTTAAATATATTATATAATAATATATTTATTATATTCAATATATTTCTATTGCTAAGATGCAATTTGTTTTTGCATCAAATGATCTTTGCTACAGTACTTCCTCCCAAGCTTTGGTTTTCTTTGAAAAAATATATACACACTTATTGAGATGCATTTATGACAGGAAAAGGTGAACCCACAACTATACCTAGCTACCACAGAAGGCAAAAGTCAACATGTAAGAAGAACGCCTTCTTGCAGTGAAATTGTTCTTTGCAGAAAATTGTTTTTCCACTGACCTTTTCTACGCAGCCTCTCTCAAAGATACAGTAAACAATTTCTCAGAGGCCCTTTTCATGCTTTACTGATGTAATGTATTAAGTTATGTAATTCCAGTTGACTATAATAGATGGAAGAGCCCATCTGTGGAAACTTGGTACCTATGATTCAAACACACTGAATGCCAGATCTATTACTGCCCATAAAAAACAATTATTTAATGCCAACAAAAAAAGTATTGTATTCTTTCTTTGTTCCCAAGATAAGTCATTAAATTAAAAACTGTAATCAATGCTTTCATCAATGAGAACATTTTATTACTTATTTCACAAATATATCATTCACAAAGCATTTTGGGTTCCTTAGATGGATTTCAACATATTTTTTTAGTCACATGAGACTGGGTTTAGTATCCTCTGTAATACGGGTTCTGGTATGTACTTTTATTACTCCCAAATAGGAGCACCATCAATATTATGATGGTGATAATGGTAAACCCAAGCGCAAAGCCATTGGCCAAACATGCCTTGGAACCATACGATCTCGCTCCATTCATGTTCCCCAACATCTTCTGGTCTCTTGACTGAAACACACAAAAACAATAGGAAAATAAATTACACACACACGTGTGTGTGTGTGTGTGTGTGTGTGTGTGTGTGTGTGTGTGTGTAACATGAGGATAAGTCAAAAAGTTCTAAGACAAATGAAAAAAAATATTTATTTATGAAAATAACAAAGCGATTTCTCGACATATTCTCCATTTAAGTCTAAACACTTCTGTAAGCGATGTTTCCATTGGAGAATTCCTTCTTTGTATTCCTTTTTTGAATTATTTTGAATTCTTTTTGAAATTATAACGTCTTAGAACTTTTTGACTTACCCTCGTGTGTGTGTGTGTGTGTGTGTGTGTGTGTGTGTGTGTGTGTGTGTGTGTGTGTGTGTGTGTGATGTGCAAACTGCACATCATTTGTTTTTGTCTTGTACAGTGACAAAATTGCATTTAATGTAATCTAATTTAAAAAACACACAAATAGTGTGCCAGTTGAGGTCTCAATGTGCTATACTGTACTCAGACATTTATACTATATACTGTATTATACAATTTGTGCTCACAGATGCCAATTGGCATAACATTTGAGTAATATTTATAAAGTGGAAATTAGGTCAGTTATAACCAACACTTTGGTATCCAACAGAGAAAGCCTCTGACTTGCAGAATCATTAAATATTTAAGATCAAATATTCAAATGACAACAACAAGCACATAATAATCCAATAAAAACATTTCATGAATTTTTTTTAATAGATGAACAAACACAATAGTTACCTCTATGCTTGTCCTTTTTTGGTGTGAATAAAAGTAAACCCTTAATAACCCATTAAACACGTTTAGGAAAAGTTTTTGTTTGTTTGTTTTGTTTTTAATTAGTGCACTTTCACATTTTTACCTGAAGTAGTGTTCACTCTGATTTCCTTCTAAATTTGCCCATCATTTTTGACTCACCTTCATGGAGTAATTAAAGGCTATGAGGCCCAGGCAGAACGGGTTTGCATACATGGCGTTGCAAATGGACCACACTGCATAATCAGGAGGATGCTCTGGCATTGCCACCACAACTGTCCCAGCACCCGGTGGAGCATTCAGTGGAACCATGGTGCTCTGCATCTTGCTCAGGGTTATGCCTCTCTGCACTGCTTCAGAATCTTTAGGCTTCAGATCTGACAGTTATGTTTGAGGTTAGGGGGCAAGTCCTCATTTATATACACTGTAAATAAGGAAATGAAAAATACCAGTGGTTGTTTTACTGCAAATGCATCCAGTAAAAATACTGTTTGTAGTAAAACAACCACTGGTATTTTTCAACTTTTCAATTTAACATAATTTTCACAGATAGATGAAATGAAGTGAAAATCTAAACAATCTATTACATTCAACTAGTGAAGATTTAAATGAATTAGACAGGGAGCACAAATTTAACAGTCATATATAGCAAATTTATTCAATTCAGTTACAGAATACATGGAGCCTAACATCCACGAGGGTTAATTTTAAGTCGTGAAATATTTAACTTCATTAAGGCACAGATGTTTTGAGGCTGTCACATTTTTCTGATCTTAATTCTGATTTTAGACTCAAAATAAACTCTTTATCCATATACCAAAGTGCTATATATATATATCTTAGCTGGTAAAATTGTGGTATATGTTGATACTTTTTAAAGTCATGTTTTGTCAAACTATACTGGAATTTAGACCACAAAAACATCTTTCAAAACACTCAAATGCAGATGACATGAAATTGCTAACAAGAGTATTTGTTCTTTCTCATATCCTTTAATCTTCTAAGCTTTAAAGTATTACCAGTGTACCTGAATAACCTTCTCCATAAGATCATTTTCAAGAAGTTGAAAAAAGCACTAACTATGCATTAATCTTAGTTCAGCAGTCGCTTGGGTCTCTCTCTCTTTTTTTTAATTGTCCATCTGTCTCAACAGAAATGTGAACGTTATTCATGTCTAGAAAATAAGGAAATGAAAGGAAATGTAAATAAGGAAATGAAAAATACTAGTGGTTGTTTTACTGCAAATGCATCCAGTAAAAATACTGTTTGTAGTAAAACAACTTTTCGATTTAACATCATTTTCACAGATAGATGAAATGAAGTGAAAATCTAAACAATCTATTACATTCAACTAGTGAAGATTTCAATGAATTAGACAGGGAGCACAAATTTAACAGTCATACATAGCAAATTTATTCAATTCAGTTACAGAATACACGGAGCCTAACATCCACGAGGGTTCATTTTAAGTCGTGAAATATTTAACTTCATTAAGGCACAGTGTGTGTGGACGTATATATATATATATACTACCGTTCAAAAGTTTGGGGTCACCCAGACAATTTTGTGTTTTCCATGAAAAGTCACACTTTTATTTACCACCATAAGTTGTAAAATGAATAGAAAATATAGTCAAGACATTTTTCTGGCCATTTTGAGCATTTAATCGAGCCCACAAATGTGATGCTCCAGAAACTCAATCTGCTCAAAGGAAGGTCAGTTTTATAGCTTCTCTAAAGAGCTCAACTGTTTTCAGCTGTGCTAACATGATTGTACAAGGGTTTTCTAATCATCCATTAGCCTTCTGAGGCAATGAGCAAACACATTGTACCATTAGAACACTGGAGTGAGAGTTGCTGGAAATGGGCCTCTATACACCTATGGAGATATTGCACCAAAAACCAGACATTTGCAGCTAGAATAGTCATTTACCACATTAGCAATGTATAGAGTGGATTTCTGATTAGTTTAAAGTGATCTTCATTGAAAAGAACAGTGCTTTTCTTTCAAAAATAAGGAAATTTCAAAGTGACCCCAAACTTTTGAATGGTAGTGTATATATATTTCTTAGCTGGTAAAATTGTGGTATATGTTTATACTTTTTAAAGTCATGTTTTGTCAAACTATACTGGAATTTAGACCACAAAAACATCTTTCAAAACACTCAAATGCAGATTACATGAAATTGCTAACAAGAGTATTTGTTCTTTCTCATATCCTTTAATCTTCTAAGCTTTAAAGTATTACCAGTGTACCTGAATAACCTTCTCCATAAGATCATTTTCAAGAAGTTGAAAAAAGCACTAACTATGCATTAATCTTAGTTCAGCAGTCACTTGGGTCTCTCTCTCTTTTTTTTTAATTGTCCATCTGTCTCAACAGAAATGTGAACATTATTCATGTCTAGAAAATACTAAGAAAAGACTTGGAGACATGAGACAACACAGTGTCCAGTGCTGTTTTGTGGTAGTGATGGTCACCATTTTGTAGCCTCACTACACTGTGTAGCAGTGAGTTTTTACATCTGTCCACTTCAGCACATTGGGCCTCTGTCACATCAATGGCAGAAATTGCGCTCCTTTCCACATCTCATAACACAGAGCGGCCTACAAACACGGCCGCCAAGGACTATGGCACCCAACCATCACAGACACGGTCACGCTCACATTCACCGACTTACACACACCTGAACCCATTCACAGCCACAGTATATACCTAAGGACAGTGTTAATTTTGTCAATGAAAATTCTGACCATAAGTATTCATTGACAACCTTTTATTTCCTGACTAAATTGTCATGACAACAGAAATGAAAGAATAGTTGACAACAAAATCTCTGTTCATTATGCCCTTACTAGGAAGGATGACTTGAAATAGCTGGCACTGTTTGAACAGACAGCCTAACTTACTTCTCAAGGGAATTTTTACTTTCAGGAGAAATATCCTTCAGCAAAATCCATTACAGTATGTTACCTTCTCTGTTTTGTGTTCCTGACTGTAATTGGGAAGCAGGGGAATGCAGCTCACTTGCTTAGCCACTTGCATGGCTTTTATAATGCTCCTGGATTCTAACAGGCATATGAGTCAGGACACACACTTTATTTAGGATTGGGCTAAATATCGTAACATCTCTACATGAAAATAGAAGTCATCACCATGGACATCGTTAGGTCCATTTTAGGGGGGCTTAAGCCCCCCTAAAATGTTCCCAAGCCCCCCTATAATTTTCAGTGTTTATATATATATATATATATATATATATATATATATATATATATATATATATATATATATATATATATAGTGCAGACTTGCACATAACACAAACCAGCAAGTATGTCTACAAGTTCTAGCTACGACACGAATAAAATTATCATTATGTTTCCCAGCATAGCCAGGTAGGCGGGCATGTGCATTTCAGGCGGGAGCTGTATGTTATTAGGCCTACTTGCTGTAACGTTACGTTCCTGAGGCCGGCAGAGTTGTTAAGAGAAGAAGAGGACTTAATTTGCAGTGAATGATACAGTGAACAAGGGATTGTAAGTTGATGTCAGTCATTGTTAATTGCTTAACGTTACCTACGTTTATCTAAGGGGAAGAAAATGTGATGTTGTAGGCTATTTGTCCCTTTTAACATTATGGCAGCTAAATTGAACTTTATGGAAAATGTTAGCCAATATTAGCGTGAACAGTTAAAGTTGACAGCTTTCTATATTCTGTCCCATCTGTGTATTGGTATGTTCTTCAACTATTGCAAGTGAAAACTAAATGCCATTAGTAGCAATAGTTATGGCGAGAGAAGATTTAATGTGTCCTTTCAATTCATTGGCTAGATGGATATACGACAATTTTTTAAGAGAGTGAGTGAGGAACAGGAGAGTGACAAGGGAGCTGATGCTGAAGAGGTCTGTGTGATCGAGGTCAGTAAATGTCAACAGAGAAAACAGGGCTGAGTTCAACCAATGCACAGTTTTGAGACGGTTTAGCTACGGTTTGATCTAGGCCACTAATTGAGGTAGCCTATTTGGCTGCAACGTAGTAGTCCACAACGCTTTCCTTGAGTTAAAGATGACAATGTGTTGCATAAGAATGGAAACTGTAGGAAAACATTTCAAAACATTGTGACCACATTGGCCTTTGCAATAGGCTTCTGTTTTCTTTCGTTTGGTGGGTGTGTCAGAAGTCACCATATCAGCACTGATGTGCAGGCTATCAAAAACCCACCGAATTAAAAAGAAAAAAGACAACATGCACAGTAGGCTATCCACCTCCAGTTGAATGATATAAGAGTGAAAATAAAGTAATCCCCATATTTATATGCCTTAATCAAGCTTGGATAAAAGCAAATGGCAAGCGATGGCCCACTCAGCTGCTCCTGTCTGATCAACACCTTTAGTGCACCTCTGTTTCTGTTGAATTAACTGTCTTGCATGGCATAAACTAGCCCCTTATTTCATATTCAGTTCTGGCCAACTTCACTTGTATTCCCGGTCTAGGCTTAGCCTATAGTCTAAACTAGTCTCATTGGATGATAAAGATAGGTCAGCTTACATACAGTAGGCCTACACAACAAAATATTTAATGAATTAATGATTATTTTATAATAATTTAATTTAATGAGAACAGTCATAGGCTACTGTAGGCCTCCTGTACATTGCCATGTCAGATAATCGGCCAATGCATTTATTTTGGTGGTAGGCTAACCCCATTCCCAACGTCATCTAGCAATCTTGTAAGATATTATATTAATTTCACTTCAGGGTTTCATCATGTTAATTTTGTTTTTGAACTCCTTGAAGGGTGAGGCAGGAGAGGCTGAGGAGGAAAATGAGCATCAGGCAAGTTCAAGTCAGAGAGAGGAAGTGAATCCAGATTCAGAGGAGATCAAGCAAATAGATCTAGAGAGAGAAGAAACTGAAACAGAGACAGAAGGTGAGCAAGGAGGCCAAGAGGAAGAAAAGGATCAAGAAGCTGCAGCATCTTCTCTTAGTGATTTAGGTGATATAGACAGAGGGCCCAGACAGGTAAAGCTGAATAGCCATCCACAAGACATCTTTGGTACACAGAAGAGGGCATTTCACCACAGCTGGTTTGCTAAGTACACATGGTTAGAGTATTCAGTCAACCTGAATGCTGCTTTCTGCTTCCCATGCAGAGTGTTTGGCAAAAACATCAAGCATGATGCTTTGGTCAGTTGTGGTTGCAGAAATTGGAAAAAAGCTTTGTCTGTCTTTAATAAGCATGACATGACACAGGCCCATAAGGACAGTGCTGTTGCATGGAAAGGATATCAGGCAACTAGCCAACAGGGAGATGTTGTACAGATGGATGGTGTCTGCAAATGCACATGAGATAGCAGAGAGAAGGGACTATTTGAAGCGAATTGTTGCAGTTACCTCAATGTTAGGGGCTCAGGGACTACCCTTCCATGGCAATGATGAAAGTGAAGCGAGCACAAACAGAGGCAATTTTCTTGCTTGCATGGGGCTTTTGATTAAGTTTGATCCATTCCTGCAAAATTACAATCCTCCATCAAATGCCACGTACATCTCACCAGTATCTCAGAATGAGATGATTGAGATTTGTGCTCAGGAAGTGACCAGCATCATAGTGTCTGAGATTAAACATTCCAAACTTTATTCCATTATGGCAGATGAAGCAAGAGATAAGCGATCAGAGCAGCTGGCTGTTTGTGTTAGATATGTGTCAGAGGGAGAAGTAAAGGAATGTTTCCTAGCACTTTCAGAATTAATGACATTTGATGCCCAGTCCATTGTAGACAAGCTGCAGCAGCAGCTCCAGGTCAATGGCCTTGCTGATGTCAAGTGTGTGGCACAGACTTATGACGGTGCAGCGGTCATGAGTGGACCCACAGGAGGTGTGCAGGCACGTTTTAGAAGGCTCCATCCTGAAGCTATCTATGTACACTGTTATGCACACGAGCTTAATCTAGTGTTGTTCCACACTTGCAGGGCTGTTTCAGAGGCTGTGGAGCTATTTGATTTGTTGGAATGTGTATATACTTTTTTTTTTACCACTTCCCTGGTGAATCACCATAAGTTCAAAGATGCTCAGTCCAAGCTTGGGTTGGCAGCAATTGAGCTTGTACAACTTTCAAACACTCGTTGGGCATGCCGGCTGCAGTCAATCAATGCGGTTCTTCAGACCTTACCTGCCATTTTTGAATGTCTCTCTGTCACTGGGTCTCCCATTGCCAAGTTTCCGGGGGTATTTAATTTAAAATCTGCCAAAACTTGAAAAAGGCCTAAGCCATCAGGGGCAATCATGGATCAACTCGGACTCCAGATCTTCTTTTCTTGTTTTTTAACAGTCAGAGTCAAATAGGAGTCAGATAGGAGTCAAATAGGTTGAAAACCTTAAAAAAAAAAAGAAAAAGGATACTATAAAAACTGCACTAATACACTAATAACAATGAAATGACTATGAAATACAGCTACATTAATCTTAGGAACATTCATTTTTAACAGCTAGCTAAGCATTGAGAAACATTCATTTTTAACAGCTAGCTTAGCATTACCAAGATTACTTTTACCAACATCTATTTTACATCCAATACCAAATCCCATTTTATATGAAATGAAACAATATAATTGCACATGAATTTACTCACCAGTGGCCTCCCCAAACAGCTTATATTTTAAATCCACCCCTTGATTAACTTCTAAGCATCAAACTGCTCAGACTAAACTGTAATCCACACTGGCCTGCTCTTCCAAGGTTATCACCATAGATTTACATAGAAGACTAGATTCCTCACCGCGTATTCCAGAACATCCGCACAGGGCGGCCATCTCACCACAGACAAGGGGTATGAAGACTTACGCAAGCACAGCACAGCCCAGCACTCACATTATGATTTACAGGAAATCAAAGTACTGACTTTGATGACAAGATGATGTGTGTGTCTGTGTGTGTTTTAATTGTAGATGTTTATATCAGTATGTTTAGTTTTATTTTAACTGCACATTGAAGCCTAGTCAAATGAAATTTCAATCTTCTGTGCTAACATATATTGACTTTGACATGATAATCAGCTTTGAATGTTCTTTTTGTAAATGTAAAGATATCTTTTTATCCTTGGAAGTATAACCACATGTGATTAATTAAATGCTTTTTTTGTCACAAACTACCGTGAGTCGCTGTCACTGTTTTATACTATTACTTACTCGGGCAGTGCATTTGTTATTATGCTGTGATGTGAGTTTACATTTGTTATGATGCTATGATGTGAGTTTACATTTGTTATTATGCTATGATGTGAGTGCATTAGGTTTTTGAGGTGGATGAAGTATTTCTGAAGTTTCAGAAGTGGGTAAGCTGTTTATTTAACTTTAGCTTCCCCTACGGCCTTATCACATGTAAAAACATTTTCACTAAAAATTGGAAATAAATTGTATGGTTATTTGTCCTAAGGCCACAGTTATCCATAAGTATGCAGTGTTGGGCTTCTCACAGCATAGGAATTTCAGCATGCATCCTGTCTTACAGTCTGTAATATACTGAAATATTTTCGCCAAGCTATGCATATTTTTTTAAAACATAAAATGATTATTCATCATTAATATCATAAATACATACTTCCGTTTGTTTTTTTATATAACAAACCAAACCGTTTGAATATCGATTGAAATTTGAGGAAGTTACGGTCATCTGAAAAGTACATATCGCTACCAACACAATGTAATGGGTAAGCCAGCTGTCTGAGGTAAGATGGCCGCCACGTGCGGACGTTCGACTTTGTTGATGGGCAACGGGGATGAGGCATCTAGTCTTCTATGTAAATCTATGGTTATCACAATGACTAGGCAAAATCTTGCAATTATACAGCACTTCCTGTTCCTGTTAGCTAATAAGTGTCAACATAAAAATCCCATAAGTTTCAACATAAAAGTCCACATTTTGTTTAAAGGATACAGCAGCACACCCATGGCTGTTGGTATCAAAGCAAATCTATCACTCTTCTCAACCATCTATGCTCTCCTGATGTTTCAGACACTTCTGTCTATAACTGAAAGACTCCACAAACTCCTTCAGAAGGAGACTTTAGACCTGGCAGAAGCTCTGATTGGAAAGGATGCTGTGTGTGACGCACTCAAGGGTAAGCGCACAGATTCATTTGCCACAGAACTGTATGAGAAAACCAAGGCTCTGTGCCACACACACAGTATTCCTGAACCACATGCCAAGAAAAGGCAGAAACAGAAAAAGATGGATGATTTTGTGTTGGAGACAACCGTAGATTTTCACACTGAGTTAGTCAGTTCAGAGGTCTTTAAAACGGAATTGCTTTTCCCCTGTGTGGACAGGATGGTTGGTGAGCTTGAACTAAGATTTTCCAGTGTAGATGCAGGGCTCCTAAAAGGCATCCAGGCATGCAGCCCTAAGTCTGAGAACTTCTTGAATGAATCCAGCTTGGAAGAACTTGCCAGGCACTATGGCATAGACCTGAAAATAGAGGAGGTCCTTGTTGCCAGAAGCTTTCTTGCTCGCAAAGCAGATTCTGGATATCCACCCCAAGACATGTTAGCTGTGCACAACCTCCTAAACTCAGACATGTTTCCCTCTCTGAAGTCCTCCAAGTTGCCCTGACAGTGCCTGTAAGCAACTGCTCTTGTGAAAGGTCCTTCAGTGTGTAGCAGGTGGAATTGCGTCCTACTCCGCAATTCCCCTGGGATCTGCCTGGATTGGAGGAGCAGGTTCACTTAAACTATGGGGCGGGCTTTTATTTTGTTATAACTAGACTGGACTGAGTCCTTGGTAGCCCTTTTGCTTCCTTCTGCGTCACTTCCAACAGTCCGGGGGTTGAGTTGGTGGCATGGGGTACACACTAGCTGGTGCTCCACGCTACAAATGAGTGTTTGTGCTCATGTTGTCTTTCCCGCCGTGATTGCTCGTAGTCTAACTTGTTGCTGTTGCTGGGGCATTTAAGTTATTGCGGGCTGAAGCGTTTGCGAGGTAGGTTAATTGATTTTATTATCATGCACCGTCAGTATTTCATACCCATAAGCTTGGGTCAAACTGTGTTTTTATTATTTTAGCTTCACTACGGAGATTTTCTTGCGCCATCATTGGTTCAGAGCAAGACCAAATACACAGCATTCAATCACTCGGTATGTATATATAACATACGGATGTTTGTAACATTCCGTGTCAGTATAGTAGTATTAGTAACAATCGGTTTGCACTCAATGTTTATAGGGCGGGCAGTGGCTAGCGTCTAGGGCAACTCCATGCCACCCCAGGCTGTTGTTTTGTTGGGGTTGGATTGTAGCCCCATTTTGTTTGCTGCCTTTTATTGATGTAGATGGGTTGTGTTGCCCCTTGAGTTCTACCGATGCCAGAAGACTGTCAGTCACGCATGTTTTGATTTAATGGCTGTATGAGATCGCATGTAATAACGTTTATGTTCTTTTTTGTTTGTTTTGTTTAGTTTTGGTTTATAGTATTTTGTGGGGTCACCATAGGTGGTAATGTGTATGTCCCCCTTTTCGGACTATTTTGTCAATCTGGGCCATATGTGATGAGACGCATGCCCTTTTCTTTGTGGTTAGTCCTGGTGGGTCTCTGTCTGTCTGTCTGTCTGTCTGTCTGTTTGTCTTGTTTGTTTGGTGTATTGGTGCGCGTGTGCACGTTTGTTTGTGTGTGTGTGTGTGTGTGTGTGTGTGAGTGCTTGTGGTTGACTGACAGTCGTTCACCCCATTCCTTCAATCAGGGTAGCTGCACCCCTACGGCGGGCTGGAGTGTCTCTGCAAGCAGCTTCGCCATAGTTAAGATAAGTAGTTTGTACTGTGCCAGTTGATTTTGTATTGACATATTGTACGCACTGTGTTGAATCCTGTGTCTCAAGCCCTCCTTCTTTTTTTATATTTTTTGGACAGGTGTGGTTGGGCCTAGGCAACCGGCAGACCTTGCGGTGGTGGACTCCTTTTCACTTTTCTTGCTGTGTCGCACGACGGGTGTTTTATTTTATTATTTTTTTGTGTGTTTTTGTTGTTTTTTTTCTCACGAGTGGTGTGTATTCCGGGACTCCTTTTTCTCTTGTTCTGCTTGCCGTGGTAAGCCTCAGCCCCGCCCCCATTTACCCTCTAACATTTGCACAGGCTTTCGATAAGCAGTGTAGCTACCTGTTTTGTATACATGTGGGTGTTGCAGCCGCCCTGAGTAACGTTCTTTTTTTTTTTTGTATTGTACTTGGTAAAGGGGTAGAGAACCCCAACTGTGTCTGTGTGGATTATCACAGTCTCCCAAGATTTTAAGTGCATGTGTGTTTGAATTTAAAAACTGATTGAAAAGAATTAATAAATTGTTTTTTGTGGAACTCGTGTCTCTTCCTTGAAGTGCGCACGAACCTGGGTGTCTATTGAAGTAAAAAGGGGTGAGTAGTTGGCCTGAGGTGAACCTCCCTCAGGTGGCATGGTTGACTATTATAAATTACCTGGCCTCTGCTACATTTTGGCGTAGTCAGCAGGCTCACACTTCTTGTAGGCAGAGACGTGAGTTTTTTTTGTTTGTTTGTTTTTCTTTTCCGTTTTGTTTATTTTTTTCATATGGACTGAGAGCTCAAACGAAATATTGGGGGTGCAGTGTTTTTTTGTTTTTGTGCAGCAACAGAACAGCAGCCTGAAGAAAGTCAACTTTTGGGGTCTGGTCCTTAGACGTTTAGCTAACACTATCTTCTAAATTGTAGGTCTCTTTGCGTCATTAGTATGGAAGAAGAAATGCAACAGCTCAGAGAGATGGTACAGCAACTAAGGGCGGACAATGAGCAATTGTGGCAGGAGCAGGCTGCCCGTCAGGTACGTAACTCTGTAGGTTCATCCACAGGTACAGGGGAGAATGCTCGGTCTAACCCGGGAGCTGGGAGTGGCGCAGCAGCCCCCGAACAACTGGTGGTGATCCCTCGAGATCGTAAGTGCCCACTGTTTAATGGTAAAACGGGTTTGAGTTTTAGAGTGGATCAAAGAAGTCCGGGCCTGCATGCGTGCTTGCCACCTAGCGGTTAGTGATCAGGCATTGTTCATTTTCGATCACTTGGAGGGAGAAGTGAAGGAGGAAATTAAATACCGTCCCAGAGCAGAGAGAACGGACCAAGAAAAGATCTTCAGCGTATTAAAAGATTTGTATGGCTGTACTCAGTCATATATGACTCTCCAGCAATCTTTTTTTTCTAGGCAACAGCAGGAAGGGGAGACTTTGCATGAGTTTTCTTTAGCCTTAATGGCTTTAATGGAGCAGGCCTGTTAGGGTTTTGCTGGGATTCGAACCTGGTTCGTTGGTGTGATAATCCAGCAAACCCCCACTAGGCCGATGACTCAAATGCGGAGGCGCGAGGCAGAAGTAGAAAAAAGTATCAAAAGGTTTATTTACAATATATACACAAGAAAAATCCAAAAAGTAATAATCCAAAAATGCTCAGAAGATATAAGGGAAAAAATAAAAAATCCAAAAGTACAAAACAAAAGCCAAAAAAACAGAAAAGAAAAGGCAAAAATACCAAAGCTCAGAAGATCCAAAAACACAGTAACTACTAGGTCCAAAAGAAAAGCAAAGTGCAAAACAAAGAACAGGGTACAGAGGAAACTGGAGATAAACATAACAGCTCAAAGACTCCGTGACAAGAGGACTGAACTCAGGGGGTATAAATACACAAACTAAATTGAACACAGGTGAAGATAATCAGGACTAAACAGGCAATTAACACAAACACAAAACACAGGAACAGTGGTGGCCTCTAGAGGCCAAAATAAACATGACACGAAAAGGAAATAACAGCGGCCTCTAGAGACCAAAACAGTCCTAGTCCTAACAGGACCCCCCCCCAGGAGCGTCTCCTGACGTTCCCAGGGCGATCCGGATGGGCCGAATGGAAGTCCCGACACAGTTCTTTATCTAGGACATCCCGAGCAGGAACCCAGCAGCGCTCCTCAGGACCATAGCCCTCCCAGTCCACCAGATATTGCAACCCGCCGCGGACCCGGCGGGAGTCAAGCGGGCGATGCACAGTGAACACAGTCTGACCCTGGAAGATGCAGGGGGGGGTTCCTAGGGGCAGGGGCATACGTAGACGTCAGTACGGGCCGCAACAGGGAAACATGGAAAGTGGGGTTGATCCTCAGAGTCCGGGGCAACTGGAGCCGGTAGGAGACAGGGTTCACCCTGCGCACCACCTTGAGGGGGCCAATGTAGCGAGGAGCAAGCTTGCGGTTCTCCACCTGCAGCGGAAGGTCCTTAGTGGACAGCCAAACCCGCTGCCCAGGGCGGAAAGCGTGTGCAGGTCTTCTATGGCGGTTGGCCTGAGTCTGGTTGGTTCTGGAGGTCTGTATGAGGGTCTTCCTGGCCTTGCTCCAGGTCTTGCGACACCGTCTCACATATTGGTTGACCGAGGGCACCCCCGCGTCCTCCTCCTGGTCCGGGAACAGAGGTGGCTGGAACCCGAATTGGCACTGGAATGGCGACAGCTTGGTGGCCGATGACTGCAGGGTGTTGTGGGTGTACTCTGCCCATGGCAGCCAGGTGCTCCACGATGTCGGGTTATCCATAGCCAGGCCTCGCAGGGTGGTTTCCAGGTCCTGGTTAAGCCTCTCCGTCTGACCACTGGACTGTGGGTGAAACCCAGAGGAGAGGCTGGCAGTGGCTCCGATGACCTTGCAGAACCCGTGCCACACTCGGGAGGAGAACTGGGGCCCTCGGTCTGAGACGATGTCCTGTGGAAGACCAAAGACTCGGAAGACATGATTAAACATAAGTTTCGCTGTTTCAAGAGCAGAGGGGAGTTTGCACAGTGGTATGAAGCGGCAGGCCTTGGAGAATCTGTCAACTATGACCAAAATGACCGTGTTACCTTGTGACTCAGGGAGACCCGTGATGAAGTCGACTGCCACGTGGGACCAGGGACGCCGGGGAATGGTCAGAGGATGCAGGAGACCCTGGGGACGCTGTCATGGGTTCTTGGTTCTGGTGCAAACCTCACAGGACAGGACAAATGACCTTACTTCCTTCTCCATGTTAGGCCACCAGAAGCGTCTTTTCAGGAAGTCCAGGGTCCTCCGAGCTCCCGGGTGGGCGGTGAGAGGGGAAGAGTGACCCCACTGGAGAACCTTGGCCCGGGCTTGATGTGGGACGTACAAGAGGCCCGGTGGCCCTGTCCCAGGACCGGGGTCCTGGCGTTGGGCTCGTCGGACAGCCTCCTCAATACCCCAGCGGACAGGGGCCACAATCCGGGACACAGGGATAATAGGCCCGACTTCATTCTCCCTGTTAGTGGCAGAGAACAGCCTGGACAGTGTGTCAGGTTTGGTGTTCTTGGAGCCGGGGCGGTACGAGAGGGTGAAGTCAAACCGACTGAAAAACAGGGCCCACCTAGCCTGTCGAGGGTTCAGTCTCTTGGCTTGCTGGAGGTACTCCAGGTTCTTGTGGTCAGTCCAAACCAGGAATGGATGTTGCGCTCCCTCCAGCCAGTGCCTCCACTCCTCAAGGGCCAGTTTGACCGCTAGCAGTTCTCGATCCCCCACATCATACTGGGACTCCGCAGGACTCAGGCGGTGGGAGAAGTAAGTGCAGGGGTGCAGCTTTCCTTCCGAATGTTGAGAGAGCACCGCGCCGACACCACTGTCCGAGGCGTCCACCTCCACGATGAATGGTTGGGAGGTGTCCGGGAGGACCAGAATGGGTGCCATGCAGAAGCGGTCCTTGAGGTCTTTGAACGCCTTTTCCGCCTGAGGAGACCAGACATAAGATCCACCTGTCCCTTTGGTGAGGTCCGACATGGGTGCTGCTACAGAACTGAAGTTCCTGATGAACTTGCGGTAGAAGTTAGCGAATCCTAAGAACTGCTGAACCTCCTTAACGGACTTGGGAGTAGGCCAGTCCCGGACGGCCAGGGTCTTGGCAGGGTCCATTTGGAGTTGGCCTGTCCGTACAATAAATCCCAGAAAGGAGACCTCGGGAACATGAAATTCACATTTCTGGGCCTTGGCGAACAGATTGTTCTGTAGCAGCCTCTGGAGAACCTGGCGGACATGGTGGCGGTGCTCCTGCATGGTCTTGGAAAAGATAAGGATGTCGTCGAGGTAGACAAAAACGTACAGGTTAATCATGTCCCTTAAGACGTCGTTGATTAGGGCCTGAAAAACAGCTGGTGCGTTGGTGAGTCCGAAGGGCATCACCTGGTATTCGTAGTGCCCAGACGGGGTGTTAAAGGGAGTCTTCCACTCGTCTCCCTGTCGGATACGGATGAGGTGGTATGCGTTCCGTAGGTCCAACTTGGTGAAGACGGTGGCGCCTTGGAGCAGGTCGAAAGCAGTGGACATCAGCGGAAGGGGATATCGGTTGCGCACAGTGATCTTGTTCAGGCCCCTGTAGTCAATACATGGTCGGAGCCCCCCATCCTTCTTGCCAACAAAGAAGAAGCCGGCACCAGCAGGTGAGGTGGAGGGTCGAATGAACCCAGAGACCAGGGCGTCTTTGAGGTATTCCTCCATGGCCTTGCGTTCTGGCTGAGAGAGGGAAAACAGTCTGCCACGAGGAGGGGTAGTCCCAGGGAACAAGTCGATGGCACAGTCGTAGGCCCGGTGCGGAGGAAGAACGGCGGCCCTGCTCTTGCTGAATACCTCCTTGAGATCCCAGTACTCTGTGGGAACTTGAGATAACTCGGTGAGATCAGGGGGCTCGGCAGGAGACACAGGAGAGCTAGAGAGCAGACAAGAGGCATGGCATGCAGGGCCCCATTCCACAACCTGGCTTGTTACCCAGTCTATGTGAGGGTTGTGGCGAGTAAGCCAAGGAAGGCCTAGAATAATTGGGAACTCAGGTGAAGGAATCAGGTGCAGGGATATTTCTTCCTTGTGACCTTGAGACTGGAGGAAGACTGGAGAAGTGACTTGGGTGACTCTTCCATCACCTAACGCTTGGCCATCGAGGGCAGACACAGACAGTGGGACTTCAAGAGGTGCAGTCGGAATATTGATGCTTTGGGCGAAGTGAATATCCATAAAGTTCCCAGCCGCCCCTGAGTCTAACAAAGCTTGACAAGAATGGACAGACTCACCCCAGGAGATGGAGACCGGGATGTAGATTCCTTGGCCAGGGAGTCCGGGAGAGAGGGTAGGCCCCGTCACAACCCTCCCTTGGCTGGACGGGGCGGTCCTTTTCCCAAGAGTTCGGCACATGATGCTCGGAAGTGACCAGGCTTGCCACAGTAGATGCAGCACTTGTCCCTCCTTCTGCGCTCCCTCTCAGATGCGGAGAGGCGAGTACGACCCACTTGCATGGGTTCTGGACAGTCACTGAAGGAGGTAGACGGTCTCCAGGTAGAGGTAGGGAGGCTGGGGGGGCTCAAGGCTTGGTGGCGTTCTCTCATCCTGTTGTCCAGACGAATAGCATGTGAGATGAGGGTTTCGAGGTCACTTGGGCATCCAATAGAGGCCAGACCGTCCTTGATGGGGTCAGACAGACCATGGTGGAAGGCTGACATCAGGGCAGTCTCGTTCCATCCACTTACTGCTGCGAGCGTCCGGAAAGAGATGGCGTAATCTGCGACGCTTCCTCCTTGCCGGATGGACATGAGCTTTCGGGCTGCGTCGGTACTGATGTCCGCCTGATCGAAGACCCAAAGCATCTCTTCAGAAAACAGCTGGAAATCAAGGCACTCAGGTCCCTGTCTTTGCCAGATAGCAGTAGCCCAGGCTCGCGCTTTACCAGCTAATAAGGTGATCACAAAGGCAATCTTGCAGCGATCCGTAGTGTAGGTGGTAGGCTGAAGCTCAAAGGTGAGTTGACACTGGGTAAGGAACTCTCAGCACTCACTGTGCTTGCCATCATACCTCTGTGGTGCAGGAAGGCTGGGTTCGCGAGGTGAAGAAGGCAGCATGGCAGGAGGCACTGGAGCATCTCTTCAGAAAACAGCTGGAGCTGGATTCAGGATGAGGAGATGCAGGCAGAGATGTCAGCTGTGCCAGGGTTTTCCCAATTTGCTGAAGCAGTTCCTCGTGGCGAGCAAGGGCCTCACGTTGGCTGGTGAGCATACGTCCATGAGCATCCATGGTCATGCCGAAGCGTGTCAAAGCTGCCATAATTCCCTGAAGGTTGGCCGGGTAGACAGTTGAAGCAGCCTCTGCTGAGTCGGTCATGACGGAGTCTTTCTGTTAGGGTTTTGCTGGGATTCGAACCTGGTTCGTTGGTGTGATAATCCAGCAAACCCCCACTAGGCCACCAGGGGGATGACTCAAATGCAGAGGCATGAGGCAGAAGTAGAAAAAAGTATCAAAAGGTTTATTTACAATATATACACAAGAAAAATCCAAAAAGTAATAATCCAAAAACGCTCAGAAGATATAAGGGAAAAAATAAATAATCCAAAAGTACAAAACAAAAGCCAAAAAACCAGAAAAGAAAAGGCAAAAATACCAAAGCTCAGAAGATCCAAAAACACAGTAACTACTAGGTCCAAAAGAAAAGCAAAGTGCAAAACAAAGAACACGGTACAGAGGAAACTGGAGATAAACATAACAGCTCAAAGACTCCATGAAAAGAGGACTGAACTCAGGGGGTATAAATACACAAACTAAATTGAACACAGGTGAAGATAATCAGGACTAAACAGGCAATTAACACAAACACAAAACACAGGAACAGTGGCGGCCTCTAGAGGCCAAAATAAACATGACACGAAAAGGAAATAACAGCGGCCTCTAGAGGCCAAAACAGTCCTAGTCCTAACAAGGCCAAGCAAACGGCTCCTGATAGTATGATTAATGCTGACATCCTTCTTCGCGATCAGTTCGTGGAGCATGTCTTGGACAGTGCGCTCCGACGGGAGTTGAAGCAATTTATTCGCCGGCAGCCACAAGCCACTCTACTGGAGGTGTGCAGTGAGGCCATTACATGGGAGCGAGAGGGGTTCCCTGGTGGTGCTAGGGGGCGTAGTTTCTCTGTCCCCTCTGCATATGGTATACAGTATAGGGTCCAAGGCCACCCCCATTCTGCTACCCAAGGCTACTCGCAGTCAGAGACTCAAGCATCTTCTCAAAGTGGTGAATTGAATGAGATGAATTTATTGAAACAGCAGCAGGAGCAGCTAAATCGGCTAATTCAAACAGTGGCCTCCTTGCAGCATCCTTCATTTCCTAATAGACCCTCTGTCTTGGCAGCTGTACCTAGTTCAAACCCTCCCATAGCAGAGAAGAGTACTACAATGTCGCTTGCCCCTGAGTCCCCTAGAGAGGCGCAACTAGTGTTGCGCCAGACAACTCGTTCTACGGTGGGTCATCATTCCAATGTTCACCATCTTCCTAGGCCCACAGTGATCCAAGTGGATGAGCAAGCTTCTCCGGCATTAACAGCTAGCGCTCCTGTGTGAACATTGGCCCCTCTGGTTTGTGGGTCATCGTCGGGGCGACGACTTAAAAAGGGGGGGTAGAATGTAGCAGGTGGAATTGCGTCCTACTCCGCAATTCCCCTGGGATCTGCCTGGATTGGAGGAGCAGGTTCACTTAAACTACGGGGCGGGCTTTTATTTTGTTATAACTAGACTGGACTGAGTCCTTGGTAGCCCTTTTGCTTCCTTCTGCGTTACTTCCGACAGTCCAGGGGTTGAATTGGTGGCATGGGGTACACACTAGCTGGTGCTCCTCGCTACAAATGAGTGTTTGTGCTCACGTTGTCTTTCCTGCCGTGATTGCTCGTAGTCTAACTTGTTGCTGGGGCATTTAACCTTCATCCTACCAAGTGGGGTCCATCTGGACCCTGCACCTATATGTTTTGTTTGCCATTTTAAAAATATGTGACATACTGCCTCACCATTTTATGAATTTGTCGGAATTTATGTCTTAATTAAAACACTAAAGCACCGGAAGATCAGCTTTTTGCATTGTGAAGGTATAATTAATTTGTTACTGGGGTCCAACCGGACCCCAGAGTAAAGTTTATCTGTCTTTCATTTTATAATTGAATAGCACACTGAAAGTTAACTTCTTTTATTTCTTTTATGTTCCATAATGAAACTACCAAGGCATTCCTTCTTGGGGTCCATGTGGACCCCACTGCTGCAATAAGCACAGGCTGCAAAACAAAAGCCCTAAATTATTTTACAATTACTTTTTGGTTTTAAATTCTGTAAGAAAAGACCTAAGTTGTAATCCAGAATGTTTTACAGCTGCATGAGCTGCAAAAATCATTTATATAATGCCAATTTTTTTTTGTGGTGCTATAATTTGCTACATGTATGCTAGTTATTGCAATATTATTGCAATGTTACTGCATTTATAATACATCATTGATATTCAGCCATAGTGGATTTTGTTCTTCAATAAAGTTATGTCTGTTTGCTGCATTGAATTGGTTCTTACTGCATTGATTTCAAGGTATTCCCTCCTGGGGTCCATACGGACCCCGCCTGGTAGTTTGTGTATGTAAAATTGGCTGGTAGGATGAAGGTTAAGTGTGTTCTTTATGCCTTGGGCCCTTTAGTGTATTGCTGTTATTAATACAAGATGTTCTGAACAAAACTTATCTGGTGATTTTGTCTTTATAAGCTTTAATTTTAAAGAAAAGTATTGGGGTCCAAACGGACCCCACATGGTAAGATTAAGGTGTAAAATAGCATGGTAGGATGAGGGTTAAGTTATTGCGGGCTGAAGCGTTTGCGAGGTAGGTTAATTGATTTTATTATCATGCACCGTCAGTATTTCATACCCATAAGCTTGGGTCAAACTGTGTTTTTATTATTTTAGCTTCACTACGGAGATTTTCTTGCGCCATCATTGGTTCAGAGCAAGACCAAATATGCAGCATTCAATCACTCGGTATGTATATATAACATACGGATGTTTGTAACATTCTGTGTCAGTATAGTAGTATTAGTAACAATCGGTTTGCACTCAATGTTTATAGGGCGGGCAGTGGCCAGCGTCTAGGGCAACTCCATGCCACCCCAGGCTGTTGTTTTGTTGGGGTTGGATTGTAGCCCCATTTTGTTTGCTGCCTTTTATTGATGTAGATGGGTTGTGTTGCCCCTTGAGTTCTACCGATGCCAGAAGACTGTCAGTCACGCATGTTTTGATTTAATGGCTGTATGAGATCGCATGTAATAACGTTTATGTTCTTTTTTGTTTGTTTTGTTTAGTTTTGGTTTATAGTATTTTGTGGGGTCACCATAGGTGGAAATGTGTATGTCCCCCTTTTCGGACTATTTTGTCAATCTGGGCCATATGTGATGAGACGCATGCCCTTTTCTTTGTGGTTAGTCCTGGTGGGTCTCTGTCTGTCTGTCTGTCTGTCTGTCTGTCTGTCTGTCTGTCTTGTTTGTTTGGTGTATTGGTGTGCGTGTGCACGTTTGTTTGTGTGTGTGTGTGTGTGTGTGTGTGTGTGTGTGTGTGTGTGTGTGTGTGTGTGAGTGCTTGTGGTTGACTGACAGTCGTTCACCCCATTCCTTCAATCAGGGTAGCTGCACCCCTACGGCGGGCTGGAGTGTCTCTGCAAGCAGCTTCGCCATAGTTAAGGTAAGTAGTTTGTACTGTGCCAGTTGATTTTGTATTGACATATTGTATGCACTGTGTTGAATTCTGTGTCTCAAGCCCTCCTTCTTTTTTTATATTTTTTGGACAGGTGTGGTTGGGCCTAGGCAACCGGCAGACCTTGCGGTGGTGGACTCCTTTTCACTTTTCTTGCTGTGTCACACGACGGGTGTTTTATTTTATTATTTTTTTGTGTGTTTGTTTTGTTGTTTTTTTTCTCACGAGTGGTGTGTATTCCGGGACTCCTTTTTCTCTTGTTCTGCTTGCCGTGGTAAGCCTCAGCCCCGCCCCCATTTACCCTCTAACATTTGCACAGGCTTTCGATAAGCAGTGTAGCTACCTGTTTTGTATGTATGTGGGTGTTGCAGCCGCCCTGAGTAACGTTCTTTTTTTTTTTGTATTGTACTTGGTAAAGGGGTAGAGAACCCCAACTGTGTCTGTGTGGATTATCAGTCTCCCAAGATTTTAAGTGCATGTGTGTTTGAATTTAAAAACTGATTGAAAAGAATTAATAAATTGGTTTTTCTGGAACTCGTGTCTCTTCCTTGAAGTGTGCACGAACCTGGGTGTCTATTGAAGTAAAAAGGGGTTAGTTGGCCTGAGGTGAACCTCCCTCAGGTGGCGTGGTTGACTATTATAAATTACCTGGCCTCTGCTACATTTTGGCTTAGTCAGCAGGATCACACTTCTTGTAGGCAGAGACGTGAGGTTTTTTTGTTTGTTTGTTTTTCTTTTCCGTTTTGTTTATTTTTTTCATATGGACTGAGAGCTCAAACGAAATATTGGGGGTGCAGTGTTTTTTTGTTTTTGTGCAGCAACAGAACAGCAGCCTGAAGAAAGTCAACTTTTGGGGTCTGGTCTTTAGACGTTTAGCTAACACTATCTTCTAAATTGTAGGTCTCTTTGCGTCATTAGTATGGAAGAAGAAATGCAACAGCTCAGAGAGATGGTACAGCAACTAAGGGCGGACAATGAGCAATTGTGGCAGGAGCGGGCTGCCCGTCAGGTACGTGACTCTGTAGGTTCATCCACAGGTACAGGGGAGAATGCTCGGTCTAACCCGGGAGCTGGGAGTGGCGCAGCAGCCCCCGAACAACTGGTGGTGATCCCTCGAGATCGTAAGTGCCCACTGTTTAATGGTAAAACGGGTTTGAGTTTTAGAGTGGATCGAAGAAGTCCGGGCCTGCATGCGTGCTTGCCACCTAGCGGTTAGTGATCAGGCATTGTTCATTTTCGATCACTTGGAGGGAGAAGCGAAGGAGGAAATTAAATACCGTCCCAGAGCAGAGAGAACGGACCAAGAAAAGATCTTCAGCGTATTAAAAGATTTGTATGGCTGTACTCAGTCATATATGACTCTCCAGCAATCTTTTTTTTCTAGGCAACAGCAGGAAGGGGAGACTTTGCATAAGTTTTCTTTAGCCTTAATGGCTTTAATGGAGCAGGCCAAGCAAAGGGCCCCTGATAGTATGACTAATGCTGACATCCTTCTTCGCGATCAGTTCATGGAGCATGTCTTGGACAGTGCGCTCCGACGGGAGTTGAAGCAATTTATTTGCCGGCAGCCACAAGCCACTCTACTGGACGTGTGCAGTGAGGCCATTACATGGGAGCGAGAGGGGTTCCCTGGTGGTGCTAGGGGGCGTAGTTTCTCTGTCCCCTCTGCATATGGTATACAGTATAGGGTCCAAGGCCACCCCCATTCTGCTACCCAAGGCTACTCGCAGTCAGAGACTCAAGCATCTTCTCAAAGTGGTGAATTGAGTGAGATGATGAATTTATTGAAACAACAGCAGGAGCAGCTAAATCGGCTCATTCAAACAGTGGCCTCCTTGCAGCATCCTTCATTTCCTAATAGACCCTCTGTCTTGGCAGCTGTACCTAGTTCAAACCCTCCCGTAGCAGAGAAGAGTACTACAATGTCACTTGCCCCTGAGTCCCCTAGAGAGGCGCAACTAGTGTTGCGCCAGACAACTCGTTCTATGGTGGGCCATCATTCCAATGTTCACCATCTTCCTAGGCCCACAGTGATCCAAGTGGATGAGCAAGCTTCTCCGGCATTAACAGCTAGCGCTCCTGTGTGAACATTGGCCCCTCTGGTTTGTGGGTCATCGTCGGGGCGACGACTTAAAAAGGGGGGGTAGAATGTAGCAGGTGGAATTGTGTCCTACTCCGCAATTCCCCTGGGATCTGCCTGGATTGGAGGAGCAGGTTCACTTAAACTATGGGGCGGGCTTTTATTTTGTTATAACTAGACTGGACTGAGTCCTTGATAGCCCTTTTGCTTCCTTCTGCGTTACTTCCGACAGTCCGGGAGTTGAATTGGTGGCATGGGGTACACACTAGCTGGTGCTCCTCGCTACAAACGAGTGTTTGTGCTCACGTTGTCTTTCCTGCCGTGATTGCTCGTAGTCTAACTTGTTGCTGGGGCATTTAACCTTCATCCTACCAAGTGGGGTCCATCTGGACCCCGCACCTATATGTTTTGTTTGCCATTTTAAAAATATGTGACATACTGCCTCACCGTTTTATGAATTTGTCGGAATTTATGTCTTAATTAAAACACTAAAGCACCGGAAGATCAGCTTTTTGCATTGTGAAGGTATAATTAATTTGTTACTGGGGTCCAACCGGACCCCAGAGTAAAGTTTATCTGTCTTTCATTTTATAATTGAATAGCACACTGAAAGTTAACTTCTTTTATTTCTTTTATGTTCCATAATGAAACTACCAAGGCATTCCTTCTTGGGGTCCGTGTGGACCCCACTGCTGCAATAAGCACAGGCTGCAAAACAAAAGCCCTAAATTATTTTACAATTACTTTTTGGTTTTAAATTCTGTAAGAAAAGACCTAAGTTGTAATCCAGAATGTTTTACAGCTGCATGAGCTGCAAAAATCATGTATATAATGCCAATTTTTTTTGTGGCGCTATAATTTGCTACATGTATGCTAGTTATTGCAATATTATTGCAATGTTATTGCATTTATAATACATCATTGATATTCAGCCATAGTGGATTTTGTTCTTCAATAAAGTTATGTCTGTTGGCTGCATTGAATTGGTTCTTACTGCATTGATTTCAAGGTATTCCCTCCTGGGGTCCATACGGACCCCGCCTGGTAGTTTGTGTATGTAAAATTGGCTGGTAGGATGAAGGTTAAGTGTGTTCTTTATGCCTTGGGCCCTTTAGTGTATTGCTGTTATTAATACAAGATGTTCTGAACAAAACTTATCTGGTGATTTTGTCTTTATAAGCTTTAATTTTAAAGAAAAGTATTGGGGTCCAAACGGACCCCACATGGTAAGATTAAGGTGTAAAATAGCAGATTAGGATTAGGGTTAAGTTATTGCGGGCTGAAGCATTTGCGAGGTAGGTTAATTGATTTTATTATCATGCACCGTCAGTATTTCATACCCATAAGCTTGGGTCAAACTGTGTTTTTATTATTTTAGCTTCACTACGGAGATTTTCTTGCGCCATCATTGGTTCAGAGCAAGACCAAATACGCAGCATTCAATCACTCGGTATGTATATATAACATACGGATGTTTGTAACATTCCGTGTCAGTATAGTAGTATTAGTAACAATCGGTTTGCACTCAATGTTTATAGGGCGGGCAGTGGCTAGCGTCTAGGGCAACTCCATGCCACCCCAGGCTGTTGTTTTGTTGGGGTTGGATTGTAGCCCCATTTTGTTTGCTGCCTTTTATTGATGTAGATGGGTTGTGTTGCCCCTTGAGTTCTACCGATGCCAGAAGACTGTCAGTCACGCATGTTTTGATTTAATGGCTGTATGAGATCGCATGTAATAACGTTTATGTTCTTTTTTGTTTGTTTTGTTTAGTTTTGGTTTATAGTATTTTGTGGGGTCACCATAGGTGGTAATGTGTATGTCCCCCTTTTCGGACTATTTTGTCAATCTGGGCCATATGTGATGAGACGCATGCCCTTTTCTTTGTGGTTAGTCCTGGTGGGTCTCTGTCTGTCTGTCTGTCTGTCTGTTTGTCTTGTTTGTTTGGTGTATTGGTGTGTGTGTGTGTGTGTGTGTGTGTGTGTGTGTGTGTGTGTGTGAGTGCTTGTGAGTGCTTGTGGTTGACTGACAGTCGTTCACCCCATTCCTTCAATCAGGGTAGCTGCACCCCTACGGCGGGCTGGAGTGTCTCTGCAAGCAGCTTCGCCATAGTTAAGATAAGTAGTTTGTACTGTGCCAGTTGATTTTGTATTGACATATTGTACGCACTGTGTTGAATCCTGTGTCTCAAGCCCTCCTTTTTTTATATTTTTTGGACAGGTGTGGTTGGGCCTAGGCAACCGGCAGACCTTGCGGTGGTGGACTCCTTTTCACTTTTCTTGCTGTGTCGCATGACGGGTGTTTTATTTTATTATTTTTTTGTGTGTTTGTTTTGTTGTTTTTTTTCTCACAAGTGGTGTGTATTCCGGGACTCCTTTTTCTCTTGTTCTGCTTGCCGTGGTAAGCCTCAGCCCCGCCCCCATTTACCCTCTAACATTTGCACAGGCTTTCGATAAGCAGTGTAGCTACCTGTTTTGTATGTATGTGGGTGTTGCAGCCGCCCTGAGTAACGTTCTTTTTTTTTTTGTATTGTACTTGGTAAAGGGGTAGAGAACCCCAACTGTGTCTGTGTGGATTATCAGTCTCCCAAGATTTTAAGTGCATGTGTGTTTGAATTTAAAAACTGATTGAAAAGAATTAATAAATTGGTTTTTGTGGAACTCGCGTCTCTTCCTTGAAGTGTGCACGAACCTGGGTGTCTATTGAAGTAAAAGGGGGTTAGTAGTTGGCCTGAGGTGAACCTCCCTCAGGTGGCATGGTCGACTATTATAAATTACCTGGCCTCTGCTACAAGTGCATTGCGTCGGCTGCACTCCTGGCTACGTCAAACAATGGGGCAGCAAAGACTACATAACCTTGCAGTCATGTCAATTGAAAATGGCATAGTAAGTCAGCTGAATGACAAAGTGTTAGACTGTTTTGCCACTCTGAAAAACAGAAGGCATTCTTTGATGCTTCCACCCGCAAAGTGGGCACAGAGCTCACAACAGTGTCACAACAGTGATAAGAATGGCTAGTTGACTTTCTGTATTACAAGTTCTTCTACTTAGTTATATACTGTAATTTTGTCTTTAATTGTTGATTTAAAGACATTTCCTCCTCTGTTCTCTAACATATCACTGTTACTTACATTAAAACTCTGTTATGTTAGACTCAGTCAGACATACACATTGAGTTTATAAGAATGTAGCTGCGTACTGTGAAATAGTCTCAAGGATGTTCATCTTTCCTGTGATGTTGTTGTACAACTTCTCATCTCATTATCTCTAGCCGCTTTATCCTGTTCTACAGGGTCGCAGGCAAGCTGGAGCCTATCCCAGCTGACTACGGGTGAAAGGCAGGGTACACCCTGGACAAGTCGCCAGGTCATCACAGGGCTGACACATAGACACAGACAACCATTCACACTCACATTCACACCTACGCTCAATTTAGAGTCACCAGTTAACCTAACCTGCATGTCTTTGGACTGTGGGGGAAACCGGAGCACCCAGAGGAAACCCACACGGACACGGGGAGAACATGCAAACTCCGCACAGAATGGCCCTCGCCGGCCACGGGGCTTGAACCCGGACCTTCTTGCTGTGAAGCGACAGCGCTAACCACTACACCACCATGCCGCCCTGTTCTACAACTTGACAACTTATATTTTGGGCTAAGCTAAGTAAGACCAAGTAAGACCTTAGTTTTTTTCTTTGTGTTTTAGCCCATCTCTTAAAGTAGCTCTAGCTAGCACTTAAATAATGAAAGCTGTTTTTGAGATAGGACAGAAATGGTGAGCAAATTTTCTTTCTAAACTTCACTATCAGTTTAAGCTTATTTATTTGTTTGATATCTGCTCTGAAAACTAAGTGTCCTCTGAAGGGTTAAGGTATACTGTATTCTCATTTGGCAGAATAAACGTTTGAGAAACATTCATATTTGTCTGTATTGTCAGATTTCACTAGGATTTTGAACTAAGCTAGTTGTAACTAAACTAATTAAATAAAGCACCACACCATTATGTTGTCTCCTGTTCAGTGCATCAGACTGAAATAAATAGCTTTTATTTGGAATATAACCTAATTGATTTTTACCAAATGCATTGATGGAGATATTTGCAAACATCTTTCTTCATAAACATAGCCCCAGCCTCTAATGAACTGATTGAGACTTATTTTGTTCATATAAAGAAGACATCCTGAAGACTTAGGAGAGAAATAGCAGGGTAGAAAAAGAAAGTGACCCAGATAACAGATTCTGATGAATGTTCTTCAAATAATGAATAATTGACGAAGCCTATGTAGGAGCAATAAAAAAAATTTCGGCACGCGCACATTACTGAACACACTCCTGGGGCTAAGCCCCTCCATCTCTCAATCCTAGTGATGTCCATGGTCATCACCATCACAGTGTACAAACTGCAGTCTCTACTTGATAACAGTAACAAAGTCATGACTAACTTCACACAACTTCTGCATAGCAACATCAGTCACATACCAAAAGAAAAAAAGAAAAAAAAAAGAAGCAGCAAAAACCACAAACAAAACCAACATCTGGAAATACCCCTTCTGTAATAGTTCCTCTGAAATCAATAGGGCACATTTTACAAGAAGTATCATAAAACTGTCTGAGAAATTTAAGACAAAAACATTGACAAATTAAAATTAAATTGAATTCCACTGAGTACATTTTGTCTAAAACTAAAATGTAACTACAATTTTCAGGAAGCAACTAAGACAAAAACTAAATTCAAAATTCTTCTCAAAATTAACGCTGCCTAATGACGCTCATATCACTCACTCAGCATGAAGCATAAACTTTTGATTCAGTGTTTATGGTTATGACTACATTTCTGGTTTCTCATTTATGTCTTTGTCTCTTGCCCAAGTATCCCTGTTTATACATTGCTCTGTTCCTCATTTTGAATTTGCCTGCTATTGGTAAAATAAAGGAACTTAAAGCATATACAGGGCAGCATGGTGGTGTAGTGGTTAGCGCTGTCGCCTCACAGCAAGAAGGTCCGGGTTCAAGCCCTGTGGCCGACGAGGGCCTTTCTGTGCGGAGTTTGCATGTTCTCCCCGTGTCCGCGTGGGTTTCCTCTGGGTGCTCCGGTTTCCCCCACAGTCCAAAGACATGCAGGTTAGGTTAACTGGTGACTCTAAATTGACCGTAGGTGTGAATGCTTGTCTGTGTCTATGTGTCAGCCCTGTGATGACCTGACGACTTGTCCAGGGTGTACCCCGCCTCTTGCCCGTAGTCAGCTGGGATAGGCTCCAGCTTGCCTGCGACCCTGTAGAACAGGATAAAGCAGCTAGAGATGATGAGATGAGAAAGCATATACATAGGCCTCACTTTTGTTTATAAATGCCTTGAGACCTCAAAACAACCGCCAGGTCATCACAGGGCCGACACAGACAACCATTCACATCTACAGTCAATTTAGAGTCACCAGTTAACCTAACCTGCATGTCTTTGGACTGTGGGGGAAACCGGAGCACCCGGAGGAAACCCACGCGGACACGGGGAGAACATGCAAACTCCGCATAGAAAGGCCCTCGCCGGCCACGGGGCTTGAACCCGGACCTTCTTGCTGTGAGGTGACAGCGCTAACCACTACACCACCATGCCGCCCGATATATATATATATATATATATATATATATATATATATTTTTTTTTTTTTTTTCTGGGGAAAGTTCTCTCTCTCTGTGTGCGTGGTGGTTAGCACTGTTGCCTCACAGCAAGAAGGTCCTGGGTTCGAGCCCAGCGGCCGACAAGGGCCTTTCTGTGCGGAGTTTGCATGTTCTCCCCGTGTCCGCGTGGGTTTCCTCCGGGTGCTCCGGTTTCCCCCACAGTCCAAAGACATGCAGGTTAGGTTAACTGGTGACTCTAAATTGACCGTAAGTGTGAATGTGAGTGTGAATGGCTGTTTGTGTCTATGTGTCAGCCCTGCGATGATCTGGTGACTTGTCCAGGGTGTACCCCGCCTCTCGCCCGTAGTCAGCTGGGATAGGCTCCAGCTTGCCTGTGACCCTGTAGAACAGGATAAGCAGCTACAGATAATGGATGGATGGATCAATGTATATTAGTCAGGGTTAGTTTTACAAAAAAGTGAACCCTGGAGGCAGATCGTTAATTTTTGGTATACAACTGTTTTAGGGGTATTCAAGGGTGCTGAATCCAAATCCGCTGTATACCAGGCTCAAAAATGTCCCATAATGCCTCAAACCTGAAAAATCCAAGATGGCCGCCGCAACCAGGTCAAAACCTCATAATCACTTATCTTTTTGACTAAACAAGGTATAAAATTGAATCTGACATCATTTTTTATGTTTTCATACATGAGGAACCCAATGCTGTCATCAGATTTAAGATTAAATTAGAGGAAAATGCTTATCTCATTGGCTAGTAGCCATTTTCAAACTAGAAAGCTTCATATCGTCAACTTTTTCTAGCATTTTGACTGCCTTTTTAAGATGCACAGAAAATAAGGTTCTATGCCTATGTCAACACTAATATTACCAAAATTAACCTTGCACAGTCTTCATTTACCCAAAAAAAGAAGTTTGTTTATACCTTTTTCCATTCTTGAGTTATCAGCTGTAGAACATAGGTTGGCGTCACAGGTTTTTGACCAAATAACTGGCTTTATGTGAAAGGCTACATTTCTCTTTGTTGATATTTTTGTTGTAATGTCAAGCGACATTTGGGTGTGGTGATTATTGGTATACACCACTTTTAAAGGTATTGAAGGGTGCTGAATTTAATTTCACTGTATGCCAGGGTCACTAATTTCCCATTAGGCCTCAAAAGGAAGAAATCCAAGATGGCCGCCGTCACCAGACAAAAAGCCATTTATGTGCATGCCTCTTTGATTAAACATGGTGAACTCAGAGATATATGATGTATTTATATGTTTTCATACATAGAGAATTCATTGCTATGATTACATTTAAGATTAGAAACCATGTAAACCTTCTGTGCATTAATAAATAGAGTAAAAAGGAGCAAGAGACAGATTAATATTATGGTGAAGAATTTACTCAATATACTATATGTTATCTTAAGCCTATTTCTAGTCATCCTCCTCCTCCTCTCCAGTGTTTTGGCAGGAGCTTAGCTTGTGGCAGCTGCATGATTCCATGCACTGCATGCCGCTTCTCCTGCAGCTACATCTTTGGCTCAGGCACCCCTTGAGGCAAGCACAAGTCGTTATGTTTTTGCATGCTTTAGGAATAGGTGGGAGAGATAGAAGACGTGGAACTAAAGTCCCATTCAATTCCACCCATCCCATTTCAGTCACTGGTGGGAG